>NC_141100.1:27686764-27706764 GCF_041138505.1 Cibotium barometz
TTTTAGCTTATGTGTTTCTTCATGTTTTTAGCACTCTTTTAGCTGAGGTGTCATATTTTCACTAACTCTCCAATTTTGTAACATTCTAGTTGTTGCTAATGTGTTAAATTATTTAATTTGTGTAATTTTCTTTTAATTTTTCTTTGTTGATGTGTCAAGAGCTTGTGTTAAAAACAAAGTTACCTATTTTAATGGCTTAGTTTTAAAGTCCCATGACCTCTAACCACCATGACGGCATGAGCATCAATCTTGTTTAGCACGAGAGAGAGAGAGAGAGAGAGAGAGAGAGAGAGAGAGAGAGAGAGAGAGAGAGAGAGAGAGAGAGAGAGAGAGCACAAAATACTGCATTATGTAGACAATGAGTGATAGAGGCAACCCCTAGAGCTATCAATTTATGTGCCACACAAAAGTTTTTTGTGGGTGACGTGTTGTCGTTGAGATGTTGCTATTCTTTTAAAATTATGTCTATTGTTGTCTAGCATTTTGCGTCGACTTTTGCAAGTTTTAACATTCTTTTAACTGAGTAGTTGGTAATGTGTCTTTGTTTAATTTGTGCAATTTTCTTTTAGTTTCTCTTTGTTGATGTGTCAAGAGCTTAATAATGAGGTAGGTTCCTTAAAAATATAGTTATCTATATCAATACGTTGGAATTGAAGTCCTACTACCTCCGACCATGATGGTTTGAGGGAGAAAGCCCAAAATAACACATTATGTAGACAATCTTTTATAGAGGCGACACCTAGAGAAATCAATAACAAAATGAAAATTAAAGATGATTTTTAGCATAGATGAGTAGACTTTCTAAGCACAAGTTTGGTTTAGAGAGAAGACTAGAGTCTCCATAGATGCGGAATTTGACTCTTCCAAAGCATGGAAAAATGTGAGGAACACAACGTGCAAAGTGGCCAGAATGTAAGGTCTACTACCTTTAATCGTGCAGAGAAGGGTGATGGTTTCTAGTGAGCAACCTCAAAGGTGGCCACATAGGTACGCCACTAGAAGAGGGCAGTTAAGGATGGCCCCGCAGCGACTGCCATGGAGTCCTCGAGGGGGGAACCGAACCATAATCAACAGATGAAAAGAAGCACAAGCCTGTTGCAAATCAATTTCTAATGCATACTACCTTGACACAGAGAATTAGCTGAGAAGGGTTCCAAGCATGTTAAGAAGAGAGAAGCTTATTGAAACTAGTGGTTTTAAAGGTTCTTGCCTGTTGCGGGGAATTGTAGCCGTTGGGAGGTTTGAAGGCATGACTGTCCAAGGGCATGTCCATGGTTGGTGCTAGCTTGCGCCTGTAGGGGCTTGTCACGCCACCCTCACAAAGTGCGATAACGCCGCATAGCAGCAGCAGCAGCACGGCCACCAACACAAGTAAAGGCTTCTTCATAGCCCTGCAAGAGAAAAAAAAGACAGCATTAGAACTTGCATGGGAGAGGGTTGCACGGGGTGAAAGGAGGCTCTTACCTTCAAATCCTCGATGGAAGGGATGCTGAGTGTGTGTGTACACGTGTGAGTGAGAGAGAGAGAGAGAGAGAGCGCGCGCGCGCTTGCATGGCACTGAGTCTATACAAGACAAGCCTCGCCTTTATGTAGATGTTGTGGGCTGTGCTGCATCTCACGTGCTTGTCAGGATGCTTACGAACTCACCGCCGAGATGACTTGCTCGCTTGGCGTCGTGGTCGTTTTCACACTGTGCTTGACGACTCCACGTGAAAAAAAGTCTTCTTAGGCGGTTGAGGCCGGGCAAGATTGTCCACCGTGTAGAGACTATCCACACACTCAAGCTTTTCCGTCCATGCGTCATCACCACTTGTGTAGAGGCCTCTCTTTCAGCTCTTCTTCTTGTAAGATGCCACACATTGTGCCTCCTCTTTCACACCCATTCACACCTCATATCGTCTACAATCACAAGACACATCAATCTAGAATAAATGTCCCACTTGTCAAACTTTTCAGTGATTTGTCCACATTGTAATGATTGTTTTTTGCACTTGCTAGCTTTTTCTTACCACACGCTTATCTTTTTCTTGCCACACTCTCTCCTTTTCCTGGTCAACACTTGACTTTTACACAATTACAAACGTTGTTTCTTTTGGCAGTGATCTAAGGATAGCTAAGCATGTTGCATTTGTTCAATCATTTGAATTTCGTTTGCACAAAAGATACACACGTTGAAGTCAATTTGATTTACTATGATGACTAAAAAAAAAGCTTGATTTTAATCCTCAAAATCCAACAGGACCCAAATAAACTCTTTACTGCATTGATCTATGAGAAATCCAAGAAACTCATGTTTTTAATCTCTCTCCCTCTGGCATATAGACATTTGTACATGTGTGTGTGTGTGTGTGTGTGTATACACATATACATATATATACACCGATATATGTACATATAAATATATGTGTATATGTATGTATGTATATATACATATATACATATATATATATACATATATATATATATATATATATATATATATATATATACATATATACATACATATGTGTGTGTGTGTGTGCACGTACACACACTCACACACACACACATATATATAGATATGTGTGTGTACACATACACATGCATGCCCGCACACACTCATGCACGTGTGCATGCATGTGTTCACACACACATATACGTGCACACACACACACACATACATACATTTATATATACATACATTCGTACATCCATACATACATATATACACACATATACATACATACATATGTATGTATGTATATATAGGCCTTCTCCTTGTTTTGAAGCAAGGATAAAATTATTCAAACAATTCAAGTTCTTAAAAGGTACTAAGTTCTTGATATATATGAAGCTTACACCAATGCAACTCAAGTAAAAAGAAGCAAAATTAGGGAAAAACACTAAGTAAGCAATAAGGCATTAAGGGAGGGCCCTCACCAAAGAATCTCACACAAAACAAAATGACTCCCACTCTTCATCCTATGAGTTCTATGACCATAAGGGCCATCCTAAGCTAATTAATAGGTAGTTAATAGGTTTCTTTGTCTTCAGAAAGGGTTACATAATCCTTGGTGATCATCTTCATTATAAAAAAGTATATCCATAATGGGTGCTAATGGGCACCTTTGTCTCTTTTTTATAGGAGCTAATGGGAACTTTTTCTCTCATTTTTATGGTTAATCACCTCTATTTACTATGTTATTACATTTTACAAAGTGATCCAAACACAAGGTAAGGTTTCTAATAGGGAAACAGTTTCTTGTTTACAAGCACTTCAAAATTCCATTATATGGTTAATGTTCCATGGAAAGACTAACTTTAGTGGATAATTCATCAAACTACATGAATAAAATTGTGAGAATTCTAGTTATTAGTATACCTAGAAAGTGTCTATCAAATTTACATGAATAAACTTAAGGGTATTCTAATTATTAGTATACCTAAAAGTGTCTATCAAATCTACACAATGATCCCTTTTTTGTTATAGAATCCTACCTCTCAAGGCTCATTATTAAAGTTGACAAAATTAACACTTATGTAGTTGGAAAAAAAAAAGCAGTGATGGCAGGTAGATAATAGACCCCTTATTCTTATAGTTCCCTCAAGTCTTGATGTATGTAGGCCCCTCAAGTATTTATGTTTGTAGGCCCTAAAGTCTTTATGTTTGAAGCAATTCCCTTCATTTGAAATATGTGATGTGAGGTGGATGATAGGAAATTTATTTTTATAGGTTCCTAAAGTCTTTAGGTTTGTAGGTCCTTAAGGTCTTTATGTTTGAAGCAACTCTCTCTCTCTCTCTTTCTCTCTCTCTCTCTCTCTCTCTCTCTCTCTCTCTCTCTCTCTCTCTCTCTCTCTCTCTCTCTCTCTAGTGTCTAGTCTCTCACTATCTCTTGTGTGTTTGAAAAAATCCTATAAATTTGGACTTATCAAAAAAGTTATGCAACCTACTCATTTTGAATAGGTGCTGGGAGGTGGCCCCTTATTCTTATAGGTCCCTAAAGTCTTTATGTTTATAAGCCCTAATTAGATCCTTTCTCTCTCTTTCTCTTTTTTTCTCTCTCTAGCCCCTACTGTATAGTCTCACTAGCTTATGTGTTTTTAAAATCCAATGGATTCGGATTCATCAAAGGAGGGTAGATGAAATACTCATTTGAAATAGAGGAAGGGAGGTGGACGATAGTAGTAGATGCAAGTCCCTAAAGTATTTATGTTTTTAGGCCCTAAATATTGGACCCTTGAAGCAACTCTCTCTCTCTCTCTCTCTCTCTCTCTCTCTCTCTCTCTCTCTCTCTCTCTCTCTCTCCCTTTTAGTGTCTAATCATTCATGATCTCTCATGCCCTTCTTTTTAGCATCTAATCACCATGATCTCTCATGTCCCCCATAGTCGCCCATCTCTCTCACTT
This sequence comes from Cibotium barometz, assembly GCF_041138505.1. NCBI lineage: Eukaryota > Viridiplantae > Streptophyta > Polypodiopsida > Cyatheales > Cibotiaceae > Cibotium > Cibotium barometz. The sequence goes on from NC_141100.1 coordinate 27,691,151, forward strand.
TTTTTCACACCCTATGATTCTTCTTTTTAAGGCCCCTTAAGGCTAGTCACTCACTATCTCTAACATTCCCCATATCCCCCCTTCTCTCATTCTCTTTTAAACACCCTATGTTTATGTTGCAAGAGGGTGATAATTCTCTTACACAAAAATAATTAAAATAATCCCCATGTCTCTCTCTCTCTTTCTAATTTCTTGTTAAAAACCATAGCATAAAATATATCCAACTTACTAGAATACACAAAGAAGAAGAGCATGCACGATGCCCCAGTTCTGGGGTTTCCAACATGGCTAACCTACATGAATGCTTACCCCATGTACTATATTCCTATAGAAATCACAAGAAACCCTAGATCGTGTATCCCTGTAATTTGGCCAATTTACCACAAGTGCTTGTAGTGCACCCCTCCACCACTGCTCTGAGAAGAGAAATAGTAACTTCGAGAACCACAAGAGAATAACTTTCTCCAAGCTAGATGTTATAGGGATAGTTTTGAAAGCAACAACCTTAGTTAATGACTTCAACTTTAAAAAACTATTTCACAATCATGAGCATTTCTTATGAAATATTAAGTATCTTGGCATACTCCCTCAGAATATCTCAAATAAAATCTAAGCAAAGAATGAGACTACTACTAGCTCCCAAGAAAAGTCAAGTTCTAGCACCCATCTAGCTAGCAAACTAGAATGGAACATAAACTAGTTTTGATAATCACTCACACAGTCATTCCTTCTTACATAATAATTATTAACCACTCAAATTAATCAACATTAAAAATAACACATTAATTCAAAACTCACAACAATAAAGATAAGTTTCGAATACACCTCTTTCACATCATTTCCAAACTTCATTTCTTCATCTTCACTTTCTCTTTTCTGCATGTATAACTCCTCTTATACCACAAAATTCTTCACACTTCCAAATTGGAACTTGTTTCACAGCACCACAACTACACCAAATAGCGTAGTCGTAAAATAAATTTTTGGTATTTTTGCTTTTTTTTTCTCTTTTATCTTTTTGGTAGCAAAAAAACCTAAAAATATACCCAAAAAAAACTCACACATCAGCCTATTCTAAATAAAACTTATGTACCTCAACTCCTCCTCAATAAGCTTCAAATGGTAACTACCCACATCATCAAGATTAGCATCAACTAAAAAAAAATCGGTCCAAGTTTGAGCTTCCACTTCCTACCTCATGCATTTGCATCTAAAGTATATACTCTATCTTGTAAAGTAAGAGACACTAATGCTATTAGACTATGAAAAGGCATTACACACACGGGCCCCAAAACAAACACACCTAAGGTAGAAGAATCTCACAAAAGGATGGAGTAAGCTTATAAGCTCGTGCATTTCTCGACTACTCTATATCCTGCTCACATCCCTCAATCCTATACTGACAAATACCTCTAGTTAGTCTAAAAACACTCTCTATCATGTCTTGTTGGTGTCACTCCTACCATCCACCTAACTAAACTAGTACCATAACATCTAAAATACACCTTGCACTGCTAACACATATACGATGTGGCATGAAGCATCCTTCTTTCACATATACATCTTGCACTGCTAACACATATATGATGTGGCATGAAGCATCCTTCTTTCACATAACTCACGTGGCCTAACATGATGAAACTGCAATAAAACAAATGAACAAATAACTCACCACAATAGTGGTCACCATAAATGCATATAGACACTGAGAATGGGTCTATAAAGGAGGAATCTGAAAAGATCCCATGATACTTGTAAGGTGACCCTTACTTATCAAAAAATATTGAGATTTTTTTAAAATAATAACTTTACATGTATAAATCTAGTTCATAAAACTAACCCATTTGTTTAACTAGAACTCTTGTCGATTTGGTGGTTGATCTAGATCTTGTGAGGTGAGATGGTCCCTTGGTAGCTTGGACAATTTCTAGGGATTTTCGACTGTTAAGTTCCCTCCTTGTTCATATTAAATGAAGGTTTATGTGAGTGTGTAAGTTTGGGATTCTCCTAGTTTAGGTAGAATTTGTAATTAGAAGAATTGTTCCTAAGTTATGTTGCCAAAGTCCCTACTTAGCTAGGGGCCAGTAAAGAGTATGGTGTGAAATTAATGGTGTGAAATTAGGGTTTATGTAATATCAAATGCTTGCTTCAGGGGTCGACCCCCACGTAAATATTTCTTTTGTGAGAACTTTAAAGAATTAAAATAAAAAAAGGTCAGACTCTTATTGTAGGCCAAGTACCAAGAACAATCACTAGGCTCGGGTTCTTAGGCTTACATTTTGTCCTAGAGTCAAGACCCAAAATTTCCCCTAAGGTTTGAAGATATCCCATTTATATTGGGATTTGAGAATTTAAAGCTTATTAGGTAGTTTTATAAGGTTGAAATTAATGTCCAATCTATTAAACTATTAATACTCATGGAAATTACTTTATTAGCCTTCCAGCATCATGCCATTTTTCCTTCTAGATGTTATCAGGCCCCCCTCCATTCCCAAATTACGGGGCCAAACCACATCTCCAAAACTTTTGCATGCCATTGAGGCCATCTCACCACCTTATGCCAAGTGTACACATTCCTTTTAGGAGTTGGAGAATCAATTAGGGGAAAAGCATGCCTTATTCTTCATCATGCATGGCCAATTTTGAAATTCTGCATACCCCCTTTTGCAAGCTTTCTCGTGGAGCCATATGATAGTGTTTGCAAGCCCTCCAGTACTCAATTAAAATCCCATATAATTGCTAAGATAGCCCTAATAATGGGAGGGCTTCTCTTGTGCCTATAGAATCAATGCTCATTGGCTAGGAGTTTCTCCCTATTGCTGTGATCTCATACTTTGTTGTTTATGATAATTTATTTTCCCATTGGTTAGATAGAATCATTTGCAAACTCTTGAAATATTTGAATATCAACAAATCAAGCCATGGAGCCTCAAAAATCAGCCCACAATCTTCTATTTTAAACCAGTTAATTGCTTCTTCAAGCTTTCCATGAAACCTTGCCTTTTCCCCCTTCGTGCATGGTTCAAATTGGGCTTGGTGGTTTAATCCACATGGAAGCAAGTTGTTTTTGTGAATTAGAGCTTGAATATTGATCCATATTAGCCTCTCAATCTTCCCCAAAATTTTTTACAAAAGTTTTTTTCCCTTCTCTTGAATTGTGCAAATTGGCCAAATTTAGCCCGTAATTAAGGTAAAATTGGGGCTATTTCTCTTCCCGGGTGACCGTTGGAGCATTATCTTCTTTGAAGAAGGGCACACAATGGTCTCTCAAGATTTAGGGAGTGTGGTAAGGAAACAAAAATCTCTCTATCAAATCTCAAGGCAAGGTCTATTTTCCAAGTTGCTCAAAAATCAAGATATTTTTATATTCTTTTTTTTATTTCTATTGGAAAGTGGGTATTGAAGCTGATTTAAAATTATCCTTCATTTGATGCTTTCAATTATGTTGGTTCACATGGTTTCTTTCCCAATTCTATAGTATTTCATGCTTTATAATATCTCATGCAACCTAAAGTTTTAATTGATCACATCTAGCAAAATAAATCTCTTAAAAAAGTGCTTAATCTTCTAATTATTCAAATGAGATGTGAATCTTATTTTTTGAAGTTTGTTAATTTTGGTTTAAATAAATCTTGTCTGTATTTCTAAATTAAATTAATCATAAGATTATGTATAGAAATAGGTGGAATCTAAGTCAAAGTGTCTTGAATGTTTAGATTATGGAGTCCATTCTTTTCTTTCTTATTCATAAAGATGTAAAAGGGCATGGTAAGATTGTTCTCCCATGACTTTTCCTCAATTTTGTTCAAGTAATTGTATATAATTTGTAACAAAGTATGGTCTCATTTGAATAATGGGCCCAAGGCCAATAGACCATGTCCATGGAATATTAATGATAGTGTGAAAAGGGTGGTCATGTATATATACCAAAATAAGCCATAATTGGGGTTAATCACTTGAATATGAGAAATTAATCTTTCTTCTCTTGAGACTTAGATTAATCTCCCTAATCTAGGCTAATCGAAGGTTAATCCAAGCTAATTCTAGGATAATCTATTTGTTGCTTTCTTTCATGGTTATCAGAGCTTAGTTTTGATCCATCTTCATCTTTGTTTCAAGAAAATTTGAGAAATCTTAGATTTCTTAATTTTCTTGATCTTTCTTGAGTTTCTTGATTTTTCCAAGATTTTCTTGAGGAATTTGGTGCAAACATGAAAAAAATCATTCAAGTTGATGACAAAAATCAAGGCAATGGTGATCTTGAGTGTTGGCCATGGCATTAGGACATGCTTTGTTCCCAAATTTAAGCTATTTGGACTAATTTTTGATAGGCAAACAAGTTTTGGCCAAAGTGAGTGTGCAATGGACAAGATTTGTGTGATGTGGACCTACATATCTTCTTTCCCATCTTCGCTCGTCACGTTTTTGGTTCTAGGATAGATTTGGAGAAACTTTCTTTATCTTGGAAGCTTGAGATATAACTAAGGAGGCTATTAGAATTTAATTGAACCTTCAATGGAGCAAAATGGCTCAATTTATGAATATCCCTCCATGGCTGCTTGCAACCTGCACTACCTATATCTTGGTCATTCTCGCAAACCCTAACTACTTCTTTTGAAATGCTTTGCTTCCTTATATATTATTTCCATGTTATAAGGTATACAATACCTAAAATTTGGTGAATACTATTATCTTTTGCTCATAAGAAGGAAAACGGGTTGTGCCTACCTCATCTAGGGTTTCATGAAAAGATTGAACACATAATCCCTTTGTCACTTTGCACAGTAAAGCTCTTTTAGCCATGCCATCTTAATTGATGTTTTCATTCACTAGTTTCATCAACGTTGGCTTGACTCACCTTTTCTTGCATCAAGTTTGGGATTTTCATGAGGGTTAAGATTTATAATTTCCATAATCTTCAAATGATAATACTAATGATCCGTTAAACCAAGGGTTAATATGCATATTTATCATAGTTGTTTCCTCTTGCAAATTTTTAGAATTTTCATGAAAATTAGGGTTTCTTGGATTCTTTCATGCTTGAATCGAGTTCTTCCACATGGCTTTGCTTCAAATGCAATCTTATTAAGCTTTGCATACCTCCATTCAATTTCATTACACATTTGAAACATCATCCTCACTTCTTCATGCATAAGATTGGGTATTTCATGGAATTTGAGCTTTTTGGTTTTTCCTTTCTCGTATCTACATGCTCTATAGGCTTCATTGCATGAGGGTTTGAGAATTGGACACCACTACATGCTTATGGAATGGAGATTAATGCCATTAATCATGCTTGGTTAAAATAATATAAGGCACGTCATATGCCATGTATTGGGCAATGCAAAGGGAAATCCAGTTATCAAATCAGTTACCGGATGTGGATTTGTTCCGGATTACTGTAGTTCTAGATTGGTAGTATGACGGAATGCTTATGTTCTTGACACAAAATAGTTTTCTAGAAAATACAATCAAAGATCTTCGGAAGCGTTTTGCTCTCTGAAGTAAAACTTTTTTGGTAATTGCAGGTCAATTATACAAAATTGGCATTGATCAAATAATCCACCCGACATGTACAAACACATGAACAACAAGCTGTATTGATGCAAGCATAGCAAGGTGTAAGTGGCGGCCATTTTTCAAAAGAAGTAATAGGTCAAAAAATATTTGAAGCTCAATTATGGCTTAGGGTGCACTACTAAAGAAACCCTATATATCACATGCGTTCAAGGTGTATTTAAAAAACTTCTTACTTGTAAATATTGCAAGCCAGTTATGGCTTGGGGGTGCACTACTAAAGAAACCCTATATATTACACGTGCGTTCAAGGTGTATTTAAAAAACCTCTTACCTGTAAATTTTTCATGAATAAAATGACCCCTTTTTCTTTATGGACTTATGGTTTTTTTTTCAAAATCAATTTAAAAAACCCCTTCTGTAAATTTACCTTAAATTTTGAATTAAAAAACCCCTTCATTTGAACTCATGTGGTATACTTACATATTTTTAGGCGAACTCCCCAAGGATTATGGTGTCCTACAGTGATTAAAGGTGCATGGCAATTTGCTTGAGTGTGATGTCTGTCAGCTAAATGCCCCACAATCCAGTGCTCTCGATGGAACCTTTTTAGAAATGGGGTCTGGATTTTCTCCAAGTTAAGACTTAGTGGACTATCTTAAGTGTTTCCCCCATTTTGGAAGGGGGGACCCTTACAAGTGGTATCAGAGCCGATCTTAGTTCCTAGGATTTGTTTTTTAAAGGTTAACTGTCAAGGGATTAAAACAAGTGATTGTTTATCATATGAGGACGAATCAATCATCTCTATTGGCCATAGAAGTGATTTGAATATCCACACATGTTGTGACAATCATCCTATGAAATTGTGCTTATATCTTGGGGGTGCACACGCAAGATATTTGTACAATAAAAATTTGAGAAATAATATTGGGGAGAAAACCTTTTGAGGAAAAACACAGGGTGGTCGAATTAAGAAATCAGTGAACTGAATGACTAGAAGGATAGACCGAAACTTTGTTCAGAGAAATTTTCAGGATATATCTCATTAATTTGCATATTATAAATTATTAAGATTATAACTCCATTAAGGTTTGAATAGTTGACGTGTGAATGCCATCCATTGGATGCTTTACACTAGGACTATCATCCAAGATCTTGAACCCATCTCAGACAAAACTTCGGATGTGTAATTCCCAAAGGATCATGCTCTTAGATGTGTTAATCCCAAGATACTAGATGTGTAATTTTTAGAAAACTAATCATCTCAGACGTGTTAATCCTGATAATCTTTGGATGTGTCAATCCCAAGGCACCAGATGTGTAATTCTCAAAAAATGAAGATCTCAGATATATTGATCCAGAGTTCCTTTAGATGTGGCGCTATGATAAGTATTTGATAGTTTTGAACTTTTCATGGATATAATGAAAGAAGCAAGTTCACCCTTGCTCGTCTAAAAATCGTAAGAAATGCCGAATTAGTTGGAAGCACTGTTGTCAATCTAACCACTGGAACTAGAATCAGTTATGAGATGCCATGAAAGTACACCTTCGTGAAAGGTTTTGTCCTCCATGATTTTGAGAGGATAAAATGAATGAATTTTTGGAGCTAACCCAAGAAAGGAAGACCCTAAAAGAATACCACCAAACTTTTGTTAAACTTCTCCGATTTGCTCTAGAGATGGATGAGGTAACTCTTCTCCATCGTATCATTTGGAAGCTTAATCTACCATTGAATAACCTCGTCAAGAATGCAAAACCATCCTCTATTTCAGAAGCCATAATTATAGCCGGAGACTATGATAAAGTTTTTTTTATATAGAAAGTGTCGAGAAGGACATGAGTCCTTCCATGTTAATCAAGAAGAGGTCTCCTAATTCAAGAGGAACGTCAAGCCCACCCCTGGCTACAAGGAATCATGAGCTAGAGCAAAAATAAGGTCAAGAAATAGGGATAGCAGGGATAGCAGGGTTAAAGATAACCGAATTCAACAAGTATTTCTATGAGTAAATAGAAGAGGATTGGTGCAAGATTCATGTGAAGTAATGTGCATGATGAATAGAGGTATTCCACAAGACGATACTAAGATTATGAAATTGCTATCATAGGTTAGATTGCATAAAGGATTGATTCCCTTACGTTTTTTCATGACAATTTGTTACGTACCATATTACATGGGGGTATAGAATAAGGAATTCGAAGGTTCATATTATATGAGAGGTATATGGATGCATGAAATTAGGATAATAAGGCCAATTAACTTTAGAATAATAAAGACCTTTTGGAGGCACAACAAAACGAGCCAAACACATGAAATAAGGGACTCTTTAAGAACAATGTTTAGATAAAAGAAGATTTCTACCTAATGGGGACACCACTTAAGATGAGACAGGAGGGGAGATTGTAAGGTCCCTCCCAAGCCATGTATGTATGTGTCTCTTTTAATATAGATTTCAATAAGGAAAGAGAGTGCACTTAGAGAAGAGTGAGACAATAAGGCTAGAAACATTAGGAAAGTGTTAGAATAAAAATATTAGCTCCAAAAATCCTAAAAGAAATAAGAAGACAAGAATAGTTTTATTAAGAGATAAGTATCTCCAAAAATAGAAATTCAAATTTAGGTGATAGGAGGTCGTATTTAGAGTACTTTTACATATTTAGAGTCCATGCACACTAAAAATGTGGAAAAGCAATGCGTTTCTAAAGATGGCGCATTTGTGGCTATATACAGATGTTTTTGCCTATTTTACCTATGCTAGCTTGTAGACTAGATGCTTCCGGTTCTTTTGACTGGTTATATGAACATATTCTGAGTTTTTATCAGAGAGTTATGGCCAAAACAATTTGCTGATTCTGTCAGGGTCTCTACACAGGGAAAACTGTAAGAAGGCAGCAAGTAGCATCAAGGTAATCCTAGAGCTTGAGATGTATATATCCCTTCATTCTTATCTAATCTCTTAGAAGAGAAGGTTAGATTGCTATGTTCTTTCGGAGGAAGAGACCAAAAAACTCTATAGCTTTTCTTTTAAAGAAAGAATAGTATGCCGTAGCCCTGCAAGAGAAGGCTATTTTGCCATAGACCTTCGAAAGAGAGAAAAATCAGAGTATGAGTAAGAGGAGATAAATCTTAGGGATGATTGGATGATTTCAATCATAAGAGAAGGTATTAGAAGACTCTCTATTCTCATATATCAAGTTCTGAAACTCTTATTTTAACGAGCAAAGACAACGATAAACGACAAATTTCTATGAGGTATATATATATATATATATATATATATATATATATATATATATATATATATATATATATATATTTTCAATTATATATCATTCTTAGGGGTTGAGGTATGGCCCTGGCTTCTCTATTAATTGTTAATAGTGATCTATTTGATTGATTTACTAGTTAAAGTTTGTATTCTTTTAAACAACGGCATATGCCTTAATAAAGAGTATGTTATCGCAATCTCAAGTTGAAATGCTAAAATCTTTGTGAAAAGGATTGTTTTCTTAAGAAGGTAACATGGATTCTAGTCCTATGGTTTAGTTGAGTAAATGGATTGTTATCTTGGTTAAATTAAGGTACAGGTACAACCCTCCCTGCCTTGACGCTGCCCCGTTCTTGTTCTTGTATAGCCGAATGACGAAGATGTTAGTAAGGCCTGGAGTTGGTCCATGGTATCCCTCGTACCATTGGGAGAATGAGGTTCACCGATTGAGGTGAGTGATTGTGATGCTACCTAGTTCTGAGGGCCCAGTGCAGTGAATTAGCCCACCCTAGTGCGTAGACATTCCTCTGAGGGGCGGGAGGATCAAGCGACGGAGCCTGAGAGGGCGACAGGCCGGCTTGAGTCCTCGCCAGTGGCCGACGATGAGGTGTATGGTCCCGTAGGGTTTTGCCCAACCAGCATGTAGAGGCTGGAAGGCCGAATTCTAGATCATCAACAGTATAAAGGAAAAGAATAAGAGAGCCGGTTTGGCTTGTATGAAATTGATTCATGTATAAAGTTTTTTTATAAATTTTATCTTTGGCATTATTGTACTGTGGAAAAACGTTGTTTTAATAAACCTTGTGAAAAGGGCCTTAATTAAGGAACATGTTTATTTATGTCAAACAGTGTGGTAGGATTAATTAGAAAACAAATTGACGCATGAGTAGGGTGGTGGAAAGTGGGAGGATGGAATGCCCCAACGGCACCATCCTACGGACGGGTGGACCCGATTAGTCGGGTAGCTTTCCAATAGATTAAGTGAAAGCCCTATGCTAGATAAATAGGTTCTCAGGCAATTCTATTCTAGAAGACTAGGCCAGCGCGGCCGGCCGCTGTGTCTTGCATGGATGAGGAAAAAAGCGTTGTCTCTAGGAATCAAGACTAGTAGTTGCCCAAATTATGATCAATTATCCTATGGGTGATTTGATGTTTAGAAGATCACGCTCCCCTTGCGGGATAGACTAGGTCTTACCTATGAATCGTATCCTTGAATCTCTACATGGTCAAGGTGTCGATAAGTAGGAAATTTTCTCCAAGTTAAGACTTAGTGGACTATCTTAAGTGTTTCCCCTATTTTGGAAGGGGGGAACCTTACAACTATAGATCCATCTCCTTCAGTTGCAAATCCCATCCCCTTTGTTGAAATATGCAAGTGAATGGGTGTGTGCGAAAATGAGCCCTTAGCTAGAGATTGTAAAAAGGGAGTCCGTATCTAAGTGGGTAGGAGTGAAAAGGTGAGAAGAATCCATTGGATGAGAGAATCAAGGGTAGCATGAGTGAATATAGGGGTGTGGAAAGATTCTAGGAAAAGGTGCCCCAGCAGATGTAGGGGAGGTGGCACAAATCAAGGAGAAATCAATGGAGTGGGTGCTTGGCACCTTGTGGATATAAAAGCTATAAATTGAGGCATTGGCCTAATGAGAATTTGTTGGTTTTTGAGTATCCATGCCTACATTATGCTATTAGATTAATTGTACACTAATCTTACTTTAATCACTCTCTAATTGCTTACTAATCATGTTTATTCTTGCATTTGATCCACCATAGCCCATCACATTACTGCAAATTCAACTTGGTATCAGAGCCTAGCTTAGGATTTAGCTAATTTTTTAAGCCTAATCACCTTGCTAATCATGGATTAGGAGTTAATCTTTGTTTAGGTTTTTTTCAACTAATCTTCTACACCCCCAGCTGGTGGAGGGGCTTGATCTCCCTCCAGTCTTAAAATTAGCTAAAACTATCTTAGCCACATCTAGGAAACATTCCCACGCATCGGCCTACCACAACGATACCTCAAATCACTGACACATGCTGCTGATTTACGCTGATTTGTAGGCACCTTGTTTTTAGAGCAAATTGTAGATCTACACTTTCACAGATGGAATTAATCTAATTTCTCTCAAGCCTAGGGTTTTCAAGGGCGCTCTACATGCCTAAGATCTCAAATTTTTGGAATTCATCAAGGAGAAGTTGCATCAAGTTCTGGATCAAATCTGAAGTGACGCTGATTTGTAGGCACCTTGTTTCTAGAGCAAATTGTAGATCTACACTTTCACAGATGGAATTAATTTCACAGATGGAATTAATCTAATTTCTCTCAGGCCCAGGGTTTTCAAGGGTGCTCTACATGCCTAAGATCTCAAATTTTTGGAATTCATCAAGGAGAAGTGGCATCAAACTCTGGATCAAATCTAAAGTGACTTTGGTAAAATAAAAATTAAGCATTCAATATTTGGTCAAATCTTATGTTTTTGGACTTGATCCTCTACTAGACTAACTGCTATTGATGCCCTTAAAAGGATTTAAGATCATTTGAACTCTAAGGCACCAGGCTGGCCTCCCCGTACACTCTATTTTTTATAAACAAAATAGGAGATTAATCTTACTAATTAGTTATTAATTAGTACTAATCATTGAATTTTGATGCAATTGATGGTTCAAACTTACCATTGGGTATTTGATATAGATCTCTATCACTTTAGATTGCAATTTGAAGTTAGTTTGATGTCCCAACCATCCAGGACAAAACCAACTATCCTTGGCTATATATGCAATTTTTGGTGTATTCATGCTTGTAAACTTGTTGTAATCATCATTAAACACTAAATTGGATTTGTAAAAGGGTAGACACTACCCTTGAATCTTGAATTGGATCAAGAGGTAAGACCCCCTTCACATCATCATGAGCATTGCACAAGAAGTAGCTAAATTCAACAAGGAGCAATTCCATACATGGCAAACAAAAACCATGTATTTGCTCATGAGGAAGAATCTATGGAGGCTAGTTGAGGGAAGAGATGAATGTCCAGAGGAGCATGGGAAGGATGAGTTGAAGAGCAGAAATGAGCGCATTAGGACTCATTGCACTTAGCTTAAATGATGAAATCATTCACCACATTGCGGGGATACAACAAGCTAAAGATGCATGGGATGAACTTAACAAATTATTTGGCACTTAAGCAAAGAATTCAAAGATAAATCTACTAATGAAATTTTACAAACTTGACATGAAGGAAAGGGAACCTCTAGCCACACACTTCAACAAATATAAAAGCATCAAACAACAACTCGCAGCCATTGGAAAGAAAGTAGAAGATGATGAGGCACTAGCAATGCTTCTAAAGAGTGTGGACAAGGGAGAGTATGAGAACATTGTGGCAACCTTAAAGAATGTACCAGATTTAAAGTTACATGAGATAGAAGGAGCTCTACTAGAGCAAGAGAACAAGGTCAAAGCGAAGAAAGGATTGGACCCACCAACACCTGGAGAGGAGAAAGCATTCTACACCCGAGGACGCCTCACACGAGGCGAGGATGAGGAAGAGGCAGGGGAGGAGGAAGGACCTTCACTTGCTAAAACAACTGTGGGAAGCCAGGACACATGGCTAGAGACTGCTACAGCAAAACAAATGAAGAAGGATCGGCATTGAAAAACTTCATGGAGACTCCTAAGGTAGAGGAGTCATAACATCTTTTCTGAGAGAGAAAGAGAGAGAAACCCCACAACAATGTAACCTGCCCCAATAGAGTAAAACCACCTCTGTGCCACCGATGATGTAGACCATGTGGTAGATGTATGCATGAGCACTTTAGTCAAAGTTACGAGCACTTGTAGTAGCCTTGGACAAATAGAGAGAAAGTTTCAAGGACTATGAGTTAGAGACTTGAGGCACTAGTCACGGGCTATGAAGTAAGAGGGAAACTTGGTATAGGGTCCAAGTGTGCTAGAATTATTCACTTGAGGGGAGGTGTTGAAATATGCAAGTGAATGGGTGTGTGTGGGAACAAGCCCTTAGCTAGAGATTGTAAAAGGGAGTCCATAATTGAGTGGGTAGCAATGAAAAGGTGAGAAGAATCTACTAGATGAGAGAATCAAAGGTAGCATGAGTGAATATAGAGGTGTGGAAAGATTCTAGGAAAAGGTGCCCCCAGATGTCGGGGAGGTGGCTTGAATCAAGGAGAAATTAGGGGGAGTGGGTGCTTGGCACCTTGTAGATGTAAAAGCTATAAATTGAGGCATTTGCCTAATGAGAATTTGTTGGTTTTTGTTTTTGAGTATCCATGCCTGCATTATGCTATTAGATTAATTATGCACTAATCTTGCTTTAATCACTCTCTAATTGCTTGTTAATCATGTTGATTCTTGTATTTGATCCACCGTAGCCCATCGCATTGCTGCAAATTCAACTCTTGACTACAATTGCCACTCCTTCAACTGGAGATACTATGTCTGAAAGTCCTTCCTACAAGTTACTAGAGAACTTGATGCTGTAGTTGGATTATTGTGCAATGGAGAATAAGAACCGATATTTGTTTGCATACCTTTCTCCCTTGGGTAGTACCTACCGTGAATAGTAGGCTAGTCTAGAATGGTTGAGGGGTGGTAAAAAGTATATGATACACACTCAGACTTTAAAGTACATGAACTTACTACTTTATACCCCATGCATGGAATTCTTAAGTTGTATATCAATATATATACAAACATCTACAAGCCATGTATAACATCATTGTACTAGGGCTTGTAAGATCAACTCTCAAATTTGGGTTTTTAATGTCTCCCCCAAACCCATATTTTCCCAAAATGGATAGTAATATATGCATTGATGCACAGATTTACAAACAAGCCAATTTACTTATTATTGCTACAAGGAGTCACGTCGAAGTGTTTACATAATGATAATATATTAATAATATTATGTTTTTTCCCCTTGAGTAGACCCACATAAATTTCAAGAACTCCAGTATTGATTGTAGAGCCAGTAAGAATCTGCCACCACAGCTTCACCATTCTCATTGCGTTGCCAATAGTAGTAAGCATGCGTCTTGTTTTTTATGTCAAGCATGGCATGGCCAAAGCTGGCCTCTCTGAATGCAGAGTAGGCTGGCTGGGGCTCTGTAAACCTACAAGTCAGATTCAAACACGCATAAGCTTGAACTAGTGTGTGACCTTGTATAGGTTAGAATTAAGTCGCTAATTAGATGACTTGTATTATAATGATAATCATTGTCAGCTTCTTCCTTGAAGGTGATATTAAACTTACTGTGGAGCAAGGCCCTCTCTATTTCCACCATCACCAACGATTATGTAAACAGGTGCAGAATTGTTGCGCATAGGCACACAGTCCCCGTTCACAATGTTGTAGGCTATGTTGGAAATTCGATACTGCAAACGAGCCCCCCAAGTAGAGGAAGTAAACAAATGTCAAGAAAATGTATAACAAATGCCGGTGTCGGTGGGTGTGTTTTTTTGTGTGTGTGTGTGTGTGTGTGTGTGTGTGTATTAACACCTCTCTCCCTACTCCTCCTTCTATTTGTGTGTCTCTCTCTCCTTATATAACAAAATATTTCAAAGTTATTTTAGATAATTATGAGAAAATAATGCTAGAAAAAGTGGCATATGATTGTACATAGCTTTTAAAAAATCCTTCACTTTTATCACCACCAACAAAAAAAAGTTGAAAAAAATAAGGATTAAGTGGAGAGGGAGCATGCAAGGTAGATTTCCCAGATCAGCTAAGACCACATTTAATAATTGAATCATATGTAAATACGACCTGCCAATTAATGTTGATACTCACCGTCCTTTCATATGAATGTACATGGCCAGCGAAAACAATGTCAACCTTAGCATTTGTCAGCCATATTTCAAACTATACTCTCATGGTTTCACCTTCCATATAATGAAATCCATTGCTGTTGTACCATGGTACATGCACTAGAACGATCAACCAAGGAGTCTTTGTTCGGTCTACACTAGCTAGCTCTTGTTGTAACCATTTATACTGTGGAGTGTCTATACCTGCAAAACAAACAGCAAGTGTCAAGCCATTAATATGAAGCTAATACATAATTAATCTAGTCTATATGTGTAGACATCAAGTGTCAAGCCATTAATATGAAGCTAATGCATAATTAATCTAATCTATGCACAATGAAAGAAGAAAAGAATTGAGGCATACCATAAGCTGAAAAAGATGAAAGAACAACAATGTGGGCTGAAGCTCTCCTCATAGAGTACCAAAGAGGTGATGTACTATGAGAGGCACGATAGGGGACATGGTAACGGTTCAAGTAAGGCTTTAATGGCTCTATTTCACCCTACACAGATCACAATTATTCATCATGTAATACATACTTATACTAATGCTAAAAAATGGCAAGAAGAAGACATGCTAACTCACCAACTCTGGAGCAAAATCAATCTCATGGTCTCCTACTGTCCAGATCCAAGGTTGGTAGGCTGCGCTAGGCTCCAAAAATCGGCCCCACGTGTCCCATCGTCTGTTATCATGATGAGGAAGAGCATCAGCATAGGATAGATCACCTACATATAGAAGTGTTTGCCCCTCTCCTTGCACATAGTGCTGGAATGTTCGATTGGAATCATATGTCTGACCCAAATCCCCTGCAAAAACCATCAAAACCCAGTTCAAAAGCACATAATTGATATGTAAATACAAATGTCAATCTTCTATTCACCGACTTTTGAACTTCTATGTATGTTTTTTTTTTGAATGAGACCCATGGATGAGCATCGCTACCAAAAAAAACATATCATCTCTCTATGCATATCTGTGTACTTATGTGGGTTCATGGGTGTGTGTG